>NC_053026.1:52173951-52197210 GCF_003073215.2 Triticum urartu | reverse complement strand
ACAAACTATCGTTGTGGTTTTGATGCGTAGATAAGATTGGTTCTTGCTTAAGCCCGTAGCAGCCACGTAAAACTTGCAACAACAAAGTAGAGGACGTCTATCTTGTTTTTGCAGGGCATGTTGTGATGTGATATGGTCAAGACATGATGCTAAATTTTATTGTATGAGATGATCATGTTTTGTAACCGAGTTATCGGCAACTGGCAGGAGCCATATGGTTGTCACTTTGTTGTATGCAATGCAATCGCGCTGTAATGCTTTACTTTATCACTAAGCGGTAGCGATAGTCGTGGAAGCATAAGATTGGCGAGACGACAACGATGCTACGATGGAGATCAAGGTGTCGCGCCGGTGACGATGGTGATCACGATGGTGCTTCAAAGATGGAGATCACAAGCACAAGATGATGATGGCCATATCATATCACTTATACTGATTGCATGTGATGTTTATCTTTTATGCATCTTATCTTGCTTTGATTGACGGTAGCATTATAAGATGATCTCTCACTAATTATCAAGAAGTGTTCTCCTTGAGTATGCACCGTTGCGAAAGTTCTTCGTGCTGAGACACCACATGATGATCGGGTGTGATAGGCTCTACGTTCAAATACAACGGGTGCAAAACAGTTGCACATGCGGAATACTCAGGTTATACTTGACGAGACAAGCATATACAGATATGGCCTCGGAACACGGAGACCGAAAGGTCGAGCGTGAATCATATAGTAGATATGATCAACATAGTGATGTTCACCAATGAAACTACTCCATCTCACGTGATGATCGGACATGGTTTAGTTGATTTGGATCATGTGATCACTTAGAGGATTAGAGGGATGTCTATCTAAGTGGGAGTTCTGAAGTAATATGATTAATTGAACTTCAATTTATCATGAACTTAGTCCTGGTAGTATTTTGCAAATCATGTTGTAGATCAATAGCTCGCGTTGTTGCTTCCCTGTGTTTATTTTGATATGTTTCTAGAGAAAATTGTGTTGAAAGATGTTAGTAGCAATGATGCGGATTGGATCCGTGATCTGAGGTTTATCCTCATTGCTGCACAGAAGAATTATGTCCTTGATGCACCGCTAGGTGACAGACCTATTGCAGGAGCAGATGCAGACGTTATGAACGTTTGGCTAGCTCAATATGATGACTACTTGATAGTTTAGTGCACCATGCTTAACAGCTTAGAATCAGGACTTCAAAGACATTTTGAACGTCATGGACCATATGAGATGTTCTAGGAGTTGAAGTTAATATTTCAAGCAAATACCCGAGTTGAGAGATATGAAGTCTCCAACAAGTTCTATAGCTAAAAGATGGAGGAGAATTGCTCAACTAGTGAGCATGTGCTCAGATTGTCTGGGTACTACAATCACTTGAATCAAGTGGGAGTTAATCTTCCAGATAAAATAGTGATTGACAGAATTCTCTAGTCACCATCACCAAGTTAGTAGAACTTCATGATGAACTATGATATGCAAGGGATAACGGAAACGATTCCCAAGCTCTTCGTAATGCTGAAATCGACGAAGGTAGAAATCAAGAAAAACATCAAGTGCTGATGGTTGACAAGTCTCTAGTTTCAAGAAAAGGGCAAAGGGAAGAAAGGGAACTTCAAGAAGAACGGCAAGCCTCGATGTACGAATGGGGGGCGAAGGGGGAGGGGGAGCCAAGCTTAGGGACGCGCTTGTCCAAAATATAGGGTAAGTTACCAGCGTAGCCCCACCGGTTTTGACACCGCGACGTGGAGCTTCATTTCCGACTGAGGGGTAGAAGGGGGATTTCGCTTGTCTGGGCTGCGGGAGCGATTTCAGATGAGGAGGGAGTTCTCGCGCGCGTCCAAATTTCGGGATAACAAGGCGCGGCGCGGGTAGAAGAAGCGGGAGTTTCAAAGCAGGTGAGACAAAAGATACTCGAGCTTGAAAATTTCGGGATAACAAGGCGCGGCGCGGGTTGAAGAAGCGGGAGTTTCAAAGCAGGTGAGAGAAAAGATATTCGAGCTTGAAAATTTCGGGATAACAAGGTGCGGATTCCTTGTTTGGCAGAACAAACTTAACATGTAAAAAAAAGAATTCATACAAGACACAAGAGATTCATGTCCCCTTTTACTATATTGCTATATATGCCATTGAAAAAACTACAAGAAAAATGTAAAAAAAATCGGGAGAACAAGATTACCCTGCATAGTACCAAATCGATTCGCACTTCCCTCAACAACAAAAAAAAACAAATCAATTCCCACCAAAGAAAGAGTAATGTCCCTTTTTGTATGATTACAGATGCCATGATCTCGAATTTCAATTTTTGAATCCACGTTATGTTGAATTCGAATATATCGTTAGGTGACCTTGCGGTTTATAATTGATGTAGTCGTACATTTTGATCTTCCATCATATATGAACATTTTACTCCACCATGTGAACATATATATTGTCGTTTACCATATGGACTAAATTTGAATCAATTTTCCTTATTTGAATATGATTGTTTTCAAGTTATACAATAATATAAACATTATCTTGATAACAAAAAACATACATATAGCAGTAATCATATTTCACTGTGAACTACATGTACCATACGCTCTCCAATTCAAATATTTGTATCCATTTTATGTTGAATTCAAATCATAGTACATTATTGGTATAGGTAGCGAGATGTGGGATAATCTAAACCCTATTTTCATACGTATAATTTTTGGTTGAATTGGGACAAGTTTTGGTATAAGCCTCTTGCAAAACCGGAGATTGTCTCAACAAGCCTCGTGGTTCCGAGAGTGAACGTGTCACCTTTGTGTGCGAAACGATATATGCTGCCTCCCCCTGATTTTATTTACAGAGGCAACATAGAACTATATGAGTGCCCTGTTAAATTTTGGAATTATTTCGGGTTCATTTGGCCTTTTTATACATTAGTTGAGTTTCTGGACTTTTAATGTGCATAATCTAAATATGAATTGCATGCACATGCTCCAGTGCACCAAAGTGGGTTGAAAAATCACATGTGTGTCCTTGGTTGAATTTCTAGGTCCCATGGTAGAAATGAGAATGAAATTCAAACATCTGGGCGTCATGACTCGGCCGAGAACATCGAGAAACTTTGAGTTTAAATTCATGTAAATCCAAAAATTGCCTGGAAATCATGAAACTTGGCATGGTGTCATGTCATGGCACCAACATGTTGTGGTAAAAAATTGGGCCGATTTGGAAGCTCGTGGTTCTAAGAGGGAATGTGCCACCTTTGAGTGTGAATCGATATACGCTGCCCCCCTTGAGTTTCTTAACAAAGGCAACATAGAACTACATTATTGCCCCTGTTAAATTTTGGAATTATTCCGGGTTCGTTTGTCGTTTTTTATACATTAATTGAGTTTTTGGTCATTTAATGTGCATAAGTGAAATTTGAACTACAAGCACATGCTCTCGTGCACCAAAGTTGGTTGAAAAATCGCATTTGTGTCCTCGGGTGAATTTCTAGGTCCCATGCAAGAAATGAGAATAAAATTAAAACATCTGGGCATCGTGGCTCGGCTGAGAACATTGAGAAACTTGGTTTTAAAATTCTTGTAAATCCAAAACACGTCTGAAAATTGTGAAACTTGGCATGGATGTCATGTCATGGTACTACCATGTTGTGGTAAAAAAATGGCCGAATAGGAACAGATTTTGGTATAAGCTTCTTGCAAACTGAAGCTTCTCTCAAGAAGGCTCGTGGTTCTGAGAGGGAACGTGCCACCTTTTAGTACGAAATGATATACGTTGTCCCCCTTGAGTTTATTTACAAAGGCAACATATAACTACATGAGTGACCTGTTAAATTTTGGAATTATTCCGGCTTCGTTTGGCCTTATTTACACATTAATTGAGTTTTTGGTCATTTAATGTGCATAATTCAAATTTGAACTACAATCACATGCTCCTGTGCACCAAAGTTGGTTGAAAAATCACATTTGTTTCCTCGGGTGAATTTCTACATTTGAAAAATCACATTTGTGTCCTTGAGTAGGTCCCATGCAAAAAATGAGAATAAAATTCAAACATCTGGGCATCGTGGCTCGGTCGAGAACATTGAGAAACTTGGTTCTAAAATCATGAAACTTGGCATGGTGTCATGTCATGGTAGTACCATGCCGTTGTAAAAAAATTGGCCGAATAGGAACAAATTTCGGTATAAGCTTCTTGCAAATCGGAGCTTCTCTCAAGAAGGCTCATGGTTCTGGGAGGGAACGTGTCACCTTTGTGTGCATAATTCAAATTTGAAATACAAGCACATGTTCTAGTGCACCAAAGTTGGTTGAAAAATCACATGTGTGTCCTCGGGTAAATTTATAGGTTCCATGCAAAAAATGGGAATGAAATTCAAAATCCTGGGCGCCGTGGCTGGGTTGGAAACATTGAGGAACTTAGTTTTTTAATTCCTGTAAATGCAAAACACGCATGAAAATAATGAAACTTGGCTTGGTGCCATGACATGGCACCAACATGCTGTGGTAAATTTGCAGTCCGATTTGCGAAGGCGCAGACATTAACAATCAACAAAGTCAGTTTGGAACAAGTGTTGTCACGTTACAATCGGAAACACAAGTATTATTGAAACCGTGGGCGTTCTACTTACTAGTACCATTTACGTGACGCCATGGGTCCCCATTTTTTGTTAGCTAGGAGGCGCCATGCAGGGTAGCTATTTGAGTACGAGAGGCGTGCGATCAGACCCCTGCGCAGGCTTATCGGGAGGAGAGCCCTTTGACCTCCATCTGCCGTCCACCTCTCTCGCAAGGTCTCCATTAATGGCGCCCGAGCCTCTTTTTAATGGTGTGGCTATGTCTCACTCGACTGAGATTTAAGAGAGAGAGAAAAAAATCTAAAAGCACGGATCTTGATGTAAGATCCGACGGACCTATATAGCATCTACTGCGACTTATAGCAAGACTGATGAATATATAAGGACGATTAATTTATTTATTTTTATCAAAGAAGGGCTTGCCCCTTCCGATTTTTATTACTGAAAACCACCACAATTCACATGAAATTCAGCACAACTCCAGCCTAACACGAAGGACTAAAAGCTACCAGATTGAAATAGCAACATCCCAAGAGGTCAACAAAGGCCAAACATCCGCGCTAGAACCCAACATTTCACAACCGACGACACAATCCACATCCTAAACCGATTATTACATCAAAAGAAACCAGGAAACTGAAGGAAGCCCAGCAGCAACTAGAAGAACAGCAACGCCAGGGTCGCCACAGCAAGAGTTTTCTTCATTCCAGCCTCGCAACATTGATCTTCCACAGAAAGATAAGGACGATTAATTGTCTTACATAATTAGAAAGATAATTAAAAAAGCCACATGCGGCTACGCCCGAAATACACAAGGGCAAAAGAAGAAGGAAGACAAGGATCTGGCTCACTGATCTCTACTTTCTTGATGCGTTGCTACAGGCCGTGGGAACTAGTCTCCGTGGTGAGCGGCGATGAGCTCTTTCATGTCCTCAATACGCTGCTTGAGAACATCCATGGATTCCTCCACAAGCCTTTGGCGCTCGTTGCGGAGCATGTCATTCTCGTCCATAAATTTCTTGACGATGACGCCGGTCCTCTTCAACAAGGTACTGGTCTCCTCCTGCTGGTCTGCACTTCGGACGATCTTCTCCCTCAGCAGGTCGCGCTCGGCCCGGAGCCTCTCATTGCCCTCCCTTAGTACGCCGATAACCTGTTCAAACGAGGCTTTCATGTTAATCGCACAGCCAGAGATCTGATCTATCTGGCTATGGACAATCGCATTCATGCGCCTGTAACAGACGTCACCTACCCGCGAGAAATTTTCCCAGGCCGCCATGGCGCGGCGGGACATCTCTGCTGCATTCGTGGCGTGGCAGGACATCTCTGCTGCTTCCGCGGTGCGGCCGGACCAGTCTGCTGCATCGACGGCGCGGCGGGACCGCCGTGCTGCTTCAGCGGCGCGGCGAGACCTCTGTGCTGCTACTTCCTCATGGCGGGACATGTCGGCTGCTCTCGCAGCGAGGCGGGACATCTCTCATGCTTCCGCTTCCATGCTCGCCTCTCCCTGGTGGCAATCTCTCGACCTAGAACTCACGCTGGCCATGGCAGATGCAAGGGAAGGATGTTGAATGACTTCTTTGTTTTTGTGGATGAGGAGTTGAGGAGGAATGTGCAGTCATCTTGGCATACTAGTATTTATAACCGAGTACTAGTACGCTCCTAAGTGGGAAACCGTTTAGGTTGTGATCGGTGTGAACAGGTTTGCAATTCAATATAGCATGGAATAATTTGGAATGTGACGAGACGCAAGCTCAAAATTTATTGACGGTTCTAGTTTCGAAGTGTGGCACTATTCCCGGATGGAGTACTTCTTTTTCTACTACCTCCTTTCCGGTTTTATAGGGCTTATCTGAAAATTTTAGTTTTTCCATTTTATAAGGCTCAATTTGGTTGTTCCCCAACACATGTTCAGATTCCAAGGTGCATTAAATCATTGCATGCAAGTATCATGAGAAAATTGACCAATACATGTACTTTATGCATGCATGCATTGCAATTAATGCATTGATAAACATAAATTTTTGAGTACTTCTTACCCAAAGGAACTTATATCCAACAGACACAAAATATCCGTTCGACTGTTGGAAATTACTGATCTGACGTCGAAGTAATTGCTGCATCGCCACCAAAACCCACCATTTCTTAAGCGAAAGTAGACCAAGGTAATCCATATATTAGCATATTACTAAGATAAACAGAAGGCACTGTAGAAACATTTAGGACGTGAGCTTGTCAATCTGAATGTGGAGGGACACAAGCTTAGCCCCGGCCAGCAGCTTGGGCGGAACTGTCAAGAAGGTCAGCTCTTGCACGTCGACGTCGCTGGGATCCTTGCTGCTTCTCACCTCCATTTCCACCTCGACAGCGTCGGTCGTGCCTTCGGGCTCCCCCAGCGGGTCGTTCGCCCACAGCTTGGCCACGTAGTGCGGCAGTGGGGACGCCCCCGCTCTGATGCAGACGACCGATACGGTGATAGGCGCGCCGATGTCGAGCATGCCGCCGACCAAGAAAAACACGCAGCGGTCCTCCTCCGCGAACAGCAAGAGTCGTGGCTCCGACAGTGGCACTTGCAGCTGGAGCACCTTGCCGTACTGGATCCTGTGCACGGGCATGGGATGCGCGGTGCTGATGTGGTGGTAGAGCGCCGGCGGCGGGCCATCGTAGCTGCAGACAGGCACGGGGCATATGCAGGGCGCGAGCGGACACATGCTCTGGTGATCGACGAGCTTGTGGTAAGTGACATAGAGCCCACAGCCTTCGTGCGGGCACTCCACCCTCACCGATGAAAGGACGGAGTCCACCGCCGTGTTACGCATGTCGAAGGCACCTCCGCGCTCGCACTTCGGGCACTACCGCTGGTTCCCGGGGCGCTCGACGCGGCAGTCCGCGCAAGCCAGGTGCCCTCCCTTGCACTACAGAAATCAATCGAACAGCACATCAATCAAGAAACCTGCACCTTGCTCAATCAGCCGAACGTACGAGGTGTATTCAAACCTCATACACTCGAGGCGTCAAGGGGCGGAGGCACAAGAGGCAGTGGAGCACGGTGAGTCCATCGAGACCTTAGAGAGCTCCATCGTCGGGTCCTGTTCGGTCTGCATGATCTCACCCTCCTCGTGCACAACCATCTCTCGACTTGGGCCGGGGTATTACAAAGCAAGTATCAAAAGGAGAGTCACGGCATGCATGCATGCGTTGTAATTAATGCATCGGTAAACGCAAATTATTGAAATATATCGAGTGCAGTGCTTTGATGTGTCGCGTCAACTCGTACATCAACGAGAAGTTTGACTATCATCTCCCTCACGGACTTAACTGCACCTGTTGGGCCCACCTGTCATACACGTAAAGGCAGGAGCATCCCTCCCTCGCCCATGAGCGTGGTGGCTGGCAAGACTAGGAGAAGCTTTCGCTACACGCTCTCCCTCCCGCACGCAGTAGACATGCAGCAGTTCAATTGGTGTCAGATGGCTAGAAGCGTACTGTAGTACTCCTCCAGTGCAGTACTAGTACTCCATCATTGTTCGACTTCCCGAAGAGGCAAAGAGCCAAGCGCAGCCCGGACGCTCGTGTGGCAGTTCATGTGTAGAGTAGTCTAGGATAGCGTGTACCGTGCCTGTAAGCTTAAAATTGTTGGGGTCGGCTCCATGCTATGTGTCCGTCTCAAAGTTTTTAAAAAAATATTAAAATAGTCTTCTGGCCCTACCTGACACCCTGGTGATTGTAGTTTGCACGCTCATCTGGTCAAGACAGGAATATATATTTTAAGTTGTTTTTTTCCGAAAAGGGGGGACTCCCCGGCCTCTACATCAGAATGATGCATACGTCCACATATATTTTAATTTGTGGCGGGTAAATGTTAGAGGTTGTAGCAAATATATTGTACACTGTGGGTCATTTAGCCATGTTTAGAGGCAAGCATGTGGGGCTAGTGCTATGATGTGTCGCGTAAACTCGTACAACGAGGAGAAGCTTGATTTTACTACACGCCTTCTCCCTCACCCATGCGCGCGGTTGCTGGCAAACGAGGACAGGCTTTTGCTTAGTAGTACTTCTACAACAAGCTATCCATCCCGCTCGCGGTGGACGGACATGCAGCAGTGGATTCGACACTGTAGAAGCAGTAGTAGTAACATCATTGTTCGTCTTCTTGAAGAGGCAAAAAGACAAGCGCAAACCGAGCGTTGCAGTTGCGAACATTGGAGCACGCATATAGCCGGGCTCTTGCATGAGACAAAATTGCTATGTGAGCCCACTATTGTACGAGTACGTACAACTACTTGCTAGTATAGCCCTGTAAACCAGAAAGGAGTATTTGCCCTTCTAGAGATTTCAACAAGTGACTAGACTACACCGAGATGGAGTACATATGGAGCAAAATGAGTGAATCTGCACCGTAAATAAATACGTACTAGTTCTATCGTTTTCCTCTCCGAGGTGCACAATATCGAGTATACTGACTAGTCTCTTTTTGACACGCATTTATGTTTTTTTACACAGTACAGACGCAAGCGCTCATATACACGCGCATACACTCACCCCTATGAACGCACACACGCACGGCACTATCATCTTGAAATTTATGAAGTCACCATAGGCACCTCATCGTCGACGGGTCCATAGGTGCTTCAATGCCAAGGAGGGAGAGGGTAGCGGTTCCCGAGACGTTGAACGATCAATGATGCATCCTCAATTACATGCAGAGGGAATTAATTGGAGAAGCAGAATAGAGCCAGCATGATGTGAATGCAACAGAGTTTGGACTCTCATATAATAAAGGCGCCCCACCACTCCAATCCATCTACTCCCAAGTCTCTGCGCAACACTGCTCACTCCAATCCAAGACCAAGTGACCAGAAGCCACAAGCACCTATGGAGGCGATGGACGCGAGGGGCAGTTGGTTGTGCCAAATCATCTAAGGCGCCGGCCTGTGGCCCCGCACGCGCAGTGTTTCCAGACGGTGTTGGCGACCGCAGGCATCGTAGCCCTCGCCGATGCCGGCTTCGCCTCTCATATAGACGACATGATGGTCAACTCCATCCGCAAGTACACCGCCGTCAAGAAGTGCGCGGACAACCTTGCCGTACTGCTCCAGCTCGCGCGCCCAGGCTCCTCATTGCCTGCCATCCTCATCGGCCTCCATGGTGACGAACTCTTTCAAGCCCTGGTGGCCCTGCAGGTGCCGGAGGTCGCGACGAAAAATGTGCACCTCGAGGCCGCGCTCGCCGCGCAGCGCCTCACCATGCAAGAAACCGTCGACCTGCACATCCACGTCTATGAGGAAATTGTCTACATAGGCCACTACAAGGCAAGCGATGACAGAAAGACGTTGGCCTTCTTCCAGCGGCTGGAATCTTTGGACGCCATTGTGCAGAAGCACGTCGATCTGGCCATGAAAGCCGTTGCTACTTAGGCGTCGTTCGGTGGGCCGGTGCCCTGAGTTCAGGAGGTGGACGTCGTCGATGGATGCATCTCTTCTTCTTGCCTCCTGTAACCAGCACTACATCGCCTCGTGGCCTTAATGTTTTATTAGTATAGTACTCCCTCCGTTCCCAAATATAAGTCTTTCTAAAGATTCCAGCAAGTGACTACTACATACGGAGCAAAATGAGTGAATGTACACTCTAAACTATGTCTACATACATCTGTATGTTGTATTCCATTTGAAATAGTATCTAAAAAGGCTTATATTTATGAACGGAGGGATTATATGGCATTTTTATTCTAGTCGTAACATTTTCACTGTGAGGTGGGGCCGCAGTTGAGCAAACCCACCCTGCCCACCGGGCGTCGGCCGAGTTTAGAATTAGAAGAGAGAAACGAGGGAGGAGAGCTAGCTATAGCACGGACGCTGTTGTCAGATGGGACTCGTGTTTCTAGAATAGGAGTACTAAGCACTCGTGCCTCTTTTTTTTAGGGAAAAATTAGTTGTATGTCTAGTACCACTAGTTGGGTGCGTGCGACCTATAGCTGTCATCACTTTAGGTCTTCTTTTCGAACCATGGCTACGCTTCACAGTACATATTATTTCACGCATCTATCCTCCTATATGTACTCCTAGGCTATTTCCACGTGCTCCCATTCGCCGACATGTGGGACATAGAGCATCTGGGTCATAGTGCATGCACGACTCGGAGCATATGCCAGTGTACTTTACATTTCAAACCTCACGAATTACATGCAAACCCCCCGCAGAAGAATAAATAAATGAATGAATTACTACATGAAACCGAATTATTTTCGTGGAAACCGGAGCACGCTCATTAAATTTTGGACATAACACGTTTACAAAAAAATGACCGGACCGAAACTAGTCTAAGGGCCTCTTTGATTTTTCCCTCAAAAAAAGGGCCTCTTTGATTCGCAGGATACTGAAAACACAGGAATGGGGAAAGAATGATGGCGATGAACCGAGACGATGAGAACTCTAACTCAGGTAGAGCTTAGAGTTAGATTCTAACCCTGAACTAACTCTAAACCAAAGAGGTGTATGGATGGCAGGGTTAGATTGACAATAAATGCTCTATCTCAATCATTTGACTACTTTGGACCCTATTTCCTGCCGGATTTGGAGGGTGCTTGGATACGTTTTAGTTCCATGACTAAAAGTAGTGGGACTAAAACTTGTTAGCCTCACCCATGCTTGGATCCAAATACTAAAGAGACTAAAATCAAGTTGATGAGCATTTATTATCCTCCAAACCCTCCAATCCAGAACTCGCCTGTGTTAAAGGAGAGGAGTTAAATGAGGAGAGAGAGGACTAATCCACATTTTAGTAGGGGTACCCCTGACTAAAAAAATTTAGTCTCAAGACTAGTTTTAGCCCCTCTTTAGTCAGGGGTGCTTGGAACTTTAGCCTCTTAAAGAGACTATTTTTAGTCAGACTAAAATAAGTCCTTTGGATCCAAGCACCCTCTTGGTGTGGCCGGCTCTTCTGTGGCCTCCTCCCGCTCACAATTGACATAAACGAACCATCTATACAAATCAAGCATGCAAAACATGATAATTTTTTACTTTGTCCATACAAATGAGATATCCCACTTCAACATACAAGTCGTCAATCAAGCTTCACAAAATAAAAAAACACTTCATGAAAAAAAGAATGAGCTAACTCATCACAAAAGTCATTCACGATAGGGAGGGAGCCCGGAGCCCCTCACGCACCGAGGGAGGAGCTCGCCATCATCGCTCTGGAGGAAGGCTCTGTAGAGCCCTAGCCCCGGGAACCCGTCCGACTCCGGCCCTTGCGAGTTGAGGTCGACACCGGCATGGGTAGCAGGGCCGCTTGCCGCCGACTGGGAACTTAATCTTTGGGCCTCTAGAAATAATGCAAGCCTATAACTACAATACCTAGAAAGGTCAACTGAGTCTTTAGGCCTCTAGAAATAATGCAAGCCTGAAACTGAAATACCTAGAAAGGTGAACTAAATCGTTGGGCCTCTAGAAATATTGCAAGCCTGAAAGTGAAATACCTAGAAAGGTGAACTGAATCTTTGGGCCTCTAGAAATAATGCAAGCCTGAAACTGAAATACCTAGAAAGGTGAACTGAATCTTTGGGCCTCTAGAATAATGCAAGCCTGAAATTGAAATACCTAGAAAGGTGAACTGAATCTTTGGGCCTCTAGAAATATGCAAACCTGAAATTGAAATACCTAGAAGGGTGACCTGAAACTTTGGGCCTCTAGAAAGATTTATTATCTCCTCAAGCAACATCAAACACTTCCATGTGTGCACCACAAATCTATACCAAGTTTGATCAGGTTCTACTTTTCCAAAACAGAATTAGTGCTACAGCAAGCAAGATCAATGATATGGCCGTGAGATAGAGAAGGAACGAACAAACTCACCCCTCTCACGACCTCCCTGGTAGATGCGCCACCGCCGCGCACGACAGAGGGAGAAAAACGACTGGTGAAGGGGGAGCAGGGCGACCATCGAAGGCCGGAGGGAGAGGGTGGCCGGAGTAGGGCGGCGGAGGCCGGAAGGAGAGGGCGGCCGGAGAAGAGAAAGGGCGAGCGGCCCTATAGGGAACAGAGAGGAGTCGTGCAAGAGGGGGGAGCGATCTGGTGCGGGCAGGGGAGATTTTTTTTAGTTCTCTTTTAGTGGGCCCGAGGATAACTAACCCAATTAGAACCTCTCCACCGGGCTAGTTTTTTTAGCTGGGTTAGAACAAACGATCTCAAACTAACCCCTCTTGTTTCGATAATTTGAGGCTATTTCAACCCAAACTAGCTCTAACTCAGGGATCCAAACAAAGAGAAGTGTTACTGTACATGCTACAGTATGGACCGTAGCACATTGTTTTTTATGGCCATATCACCACATTGTTTTCTACTGTTGGTTCACTGGGCTACCGTGGTTCGCACTGCTGGTTCGCTGGGCTGCCGTGGTTCGCACTCCTCCGACCTGAGTAGTACTCCCTCCGTTCCTAAAAATAAGTCTTCATAGATATTTCACTGTGGACCACATACGGATGTATATAGATGCATTTTATGTGTAGATTCACTCATTTTTCTCCGTATGTGGTCCATAGTGAAATCTCTCCAAAGACTTATAATTAGGAACGGAGGGAGTAGTATAGTACTAGTATATACCGCATCATTCTTTGCTCCTTATTACTACTCCAACATGTGGGAGATCCAGCATCCAGGTCGACGTGTCATGCACCAGATTAGAGCGCGGAACGGAAGGGGGGCATCACACCGGTCGGAGCGCCAGTTTTTCATGACTATAGTGGGTGGTCATATCACAAGTCTATCCAACAGTAACGCTCCATCAAATCGCACAGCCCCACTCGCTCACCCAACTCGCCTCTCTCTCAAACTGCCTACCCGAAAACTACCGCGCGTACTGCCCGGGAAAAGCCCCGCCCTCAACTTTTAACTACGTGAAAATAGTTCGAGCTTGTTCGCTCTATATAAATACAGTACTTACTGTATGTTTATTCACCCATGGGGTTGTTCAATGAATGGAGGGGCGGGGAGCACAAGTGAACAATACTGTAGTAATACTAGTAGTAAGTAGGAGTCGTATAGTAGTCACATTAAATAGAGAGTTTCTTTTCTTTAATGCCACGTACACAAATTGAAACGCTTGTTGTGGAGAGAAAAAAGATAATCACTCCACTATATATGGACGCAGGGGCCTGAGCGCTTGCTTTACTAGGGTTGCTCTCTTCATTCTCTCATCCTCTCCAGATATAAACAAGACAGCGGTAGCGACATTTTCTCTCTGCTCACCGCTGGTCACAGATCCGGCCGGAACCCTTTGGCCGGTGTGTGTAGAGGACTAAAAGGTGCATCGTTCATGTGGTCATTGCCGCCGAGGGAGGAAACCCACAACTGCCGGAGGGGCCCGATCCTCTGCCCGTGTCGTTCTCTCCAACACAGCGCCGGCTCGGGAGGTCCTCCGACCCTTCTTCCTCCCTGCCGTATTGTCCGCAGATCCGACCTGCCGCCGCCGACATCCCGGCGACCCTCAGGTATAGGTTCTTCGAAAGCGGCCTTGCTCTACTACCCCAGCTCCCCACGTGTCTGCATGTGCATCTTTTTTCTACTCCCATCATCTCTTCCGAAGCCACCTGATTTTTTAGTATTATTAGAGGTAAAGCTACTTCATGCATTCGAATCTAGGGCTTTGTTCAAACAACGAAGAAAGGGGGGAAAGTTGTAGCATGAATCTAGGACTTTATTCAAAGAGGAAATAATATGGTGAAAGTAGTAGAGACCGGATACCCAACCGATCTCTTGGTTGAAAAGGGAAATAATGGGAAAACGCCGTACAAACTAGATAAGGAACATATCTATTATTGGTTGAAAAAAGGATAGAAAGTGGCGGCTGGTGGACAAGTCAACAGAGTATGTCCAGGATTAGATTTGCGGCCATCACATAGTAAAAGGTCTCCAGGATTAGATTTTCTGCGCTCACATAGTAAAAGGTCTCAGGATTAGATTGGTTGCCCTCACATAGTAAAAGGTCTCAGGATTAGATTTGCTGCCCTCACATAGTAAAAGGTCTCCAGGATTAGATTTGCTTCCCTCACATAGTAAAAGGTCTCCAGGATTAGATTTGGTGCCCTCACATAGTAAAAGGTCTCCATGATTAGATTTGCTGCCCTCACATAGTACAAGGTCTCCAGGACTAGGTTTGCTGCCCTCACATAGAATGAACAAACTCGGCATCACCACTTTATGCCTCCTTGTAGGTACATTGTGCTGATGCGTCCACTGTCGCATGTCCTTATACCAACCTTTTGCTGTTGTTAATGTAAGGGCGCATGTAAAATGAAGCGATCAAACTGTCACCTTAGGGACATGTCTAACCAGTGTTATTGTTAATCTAATGCCTCCAATGATAAGATGCAATTAAACTGTGTTAGAAATGGCACTCATGTTGTTTTCCCCAGTATGATAAGTAAGTTGATCCTTTACGCTGCTGGGTGTCCTGGTGTCCCCACGGTCCCATGCCCTTAAACCAACTTTTTAGCTGTTGTTGATTTACTGTGTCTGGTAAACAAGCAATGCCACCATTAAAGTAATCCCATATTTGAGGAATCTCATTGTTGATCGTAATGCTTCTGGTAACATGAAGCATTGCTGACGTTTTAAAATTTCTACTGTCCTTGCGTGATTGCCATGAACATAATTACGATGCTTGTTTTCATTTTGTATATGTTTCGTATATTCTTATTAACCAGCAACTGATTAGTTTCTATCTTTTTGTGCAGATAGGGATATCCATTTCACCTTGTTGCTATTGTGACCTTTTGGTGAACTGCACAAAACACTTTTTTGGAATGAGTGTCTTGTGCAGTTCAACTAAAATGTCACATGGGCAACATCTCTCAATTTTGGTGGAACTGCACAAAATGGTGATTGGAGTTTCCAAAATCTCTGTCAAGTTTCTGTTGGTAATCTCGTGCAACATTTTATTAGCCTTTGCAAGATGGAGCCGTCACTGTCACCATAATGGCACTTTATTTTAGTGGAACTGCACAAAAGAATAAGAAAATTATAGTTGCACCTTACATGAGCCGGACAGACAACCTTAATGTTCCTCAATTTTAGTGCAACTACTAAAGAAGAACCTGCCAGCTCACAAGAGCAAGTACTTCTTGCTAGCTGAATGATGCAATCTTTGCTTCATTTCAGGTGAACTGTAGAAAAAGGCGCATGAATTGAATCATGGAACTCCAGGCCGACCACGTCCAAGTAGAGCTGGAGGTTGAGTTCAAGGAGGCCGCTATTAAAGCGAAATCATGCTCTCTTGTCTCCTTGTTTGTGCTGTGCAAACATGTTGTGCAAACAGGAATACTCAACTATAGATGTTGTGACAGTCAAGAGCATTCTCCAAGTTCTTCAATTGTATGACATGGCTAGTGAAGATGGATTTAATCCCGATATTCACTTTATCAAAAGGCTCTAATGGGTTGGTTCTGAATCTTGCAAGCTAGGAATCAGTGAGATGTGTAGGCATCTTTGTTGTACTTATTATTTGAATCTTATTTGTTGGTTCTGAATCTTGCAAGCTGGGAATCAATGAGATGTGTAGGCATCTTTGTTGTACTTATTATTTGGATCTTATTTGTTGGTTCTGAATCTTGCAAGCTGGGAAACACGGCATGATGATGCAGAGGACAACAACCATAACAAACAGTTCAAACTTGGTAGTATTATCTTTGTGAAAGTGCGACAAATGTGCTGATCGTGTGCGTCCTGAGAATAATAATTCTAATTGTTTTGCATGTTGATCCTGTGGCACTGATAGAACGAGCGAATGCATTGCTTTTGTTTTAAGTATAAAAAATTTTTCTATTAAAGCTAATAATATTTAATATATGTAAAGTGTAAAGTGAAACACTATCACTTGTTATTACAGTAACCATACAGACAGCCGCTCGTGAACTGATCGTGCCGAGGTGCATCTTCTGTCGGGCGTGCAGCGGACGAGGGAGGGTAGTAACTGTTGTCGCCTGTACACACACAACTTACTGTTTTGAATCTAGTTCCAAGAGCTGAAAAAACGACCTGCTGCGCCGCCCTACACACTCATTCACTCGAAGAGACTCCAATGGCAATCCGAGGGGTGAGCCTTGGGATTATGGACTTCCGCAAGGAGTTCCCCCTTTGAGTTCGCCATTCAGTCCTATGGTTGCACCAAGTCCGATGTGATGTACACCAACGATACAGACCTCGGTGAAGTTCTTGCCTCGCCTCAGTCCTTATGGGTGCACCAGGTTCTGGAAGCATCGCCCGTTTTCATGGGCAGCGCCGGACTACACTTACGGTGGAGAGAAGGAAGAACGCGAACGAATCGCCATCTGTGCAACAAGCTTGTCGACATCCAGAAGCAATACAAGATCATTCTGCAACGGGCAGGAGAAAGACTTCCATGGTTGACCTCTGATGAGACATTCATCGACCCCCCTTGATACGCAACATGAAGAAGACGACCTAAACATGTTGGGAGTACTTCTGAATCTTAGCCTACATAACTATACGCGGCCAGGGACGCATACCCATGCTACGAACATGTATAGGTAGATCTTGGACATGAGGGCATGTCTTGCTTCCCGTAGTAACCGATGAGTATACACGACAGCCGTAGCCGTCATGATTCAAGCGTGCCAGAAGTTCTAGATGTTGTTACTTTACTTGTTTATAAGCACTTTATCATCTGAGTGTTTCATGCATTTAGCCTATGTGTCCGTTAATTTATCTGTTTTGTTCCGATATTTCTTTTAAGAACCAATTAGCCTGATTTGCTTTTTTTAGTGGCTATTTGCTTATGTATGTAAACTAGTTCACTTGTCCGTAAAAAAAACTATTTTACTTCGGCTGTCGTGCTTTGATGAAATCTCCTTCCTCAATATTCCCCTTCCTCAAGGTGGACCCAGCAGGTCTTCTGGATTTCTCCCACTTTCTTTTTGATGTAAACTGAGTTTTCCCAGTATTTTCCCCTAGAACCAACTTCACTGTCCCACGTCTTAGCCTTAAAAAATAATTAATTACCCCACTTACTATAACTTCAATCAAAATTAAAATAATATTTTATTTCGTAAGTTGAAAGTTCTTTACAAATTAATAATTATTATTATTTATATATACATTGCAAGTTAACTCCTAGTGATTGCGTACATAAGCTTGCAAAGATTTTACTGGCGTGCCATCATGTGTTTATGTTTTTATAACATTTCTTCATCTTGCCCAACATGATATTTTCACCCAGCCCAGCAAGTCCACGGATTTCGAGAAAAATGGAAATGGGATTTAAACGGGCTGCATAGATGCTACATCATTGTTTCACCCAGCCCACCAAATGGACTAAAAACAAATGGACTGGCTGACATGTGGGCCAGTAGGTCGAAGCCTAAGAAGGCGTTGGATTTACATCCAACCGCCTGCTCCAGCCTTTGGCGTCCAGCAGCGTTGTTTTGCGCTCCTCAGCGAAACGCTACCCCACCGACGGCCAGGCCATCCCTCCACTCCGCACCTCCTGTTATTCTCTGCCGAGTGTAGGCCCACCCCGCACCCGAACCAGTCAAGTTTCCCACTCCTCTCCGTCTGTGACTCCACTGCCGCGTCTTCCCCATCTACGGGTCATTCCAGTCTGGGGCCTCGCCATCGTCCACCGCCTCGGTGCGCTCGGCGTAGCATGGTCAACATACGAGAGTCATCGGAAGAGGACTGTACATGGAGAGCCTGACGGCTGGGACCCATGAGGTCCATGGTCGCACACAAGGAAAGTTCCTCCTTATTACGCACTGTACATGCATTGTACGTGGGAAGGGCTTCTGTATTTCGCGAAAAAAACGTTCCCCCCGCTGACAGGTCGGACCCACCAGTTATATCTTCGCACGCAAGGAAGTGCCTCCTTATTACGCACCAAAAAATGAATACCCCCTGCTAGCTGGGACCCACCATAGTGGGTGGCAGACTTGTGGGCCTACTAAGTTGACGAGGACGGAGGGCTTTGTCAACTTAGTCAATATGAACGATTCTAGCTCCAGTGACCGTACGATGTCCATCCAATGGCCATAGTGCTTCTTCAACCTCTGATCTTCTTGCTCCAGCCGCCCAAAGTAGCGCCGGTCGTGCCGCGTGCTCCTGCCTCTCATGGCCGACTATGATGCCGCGGAGGCCTCACCGCCCCCTACTACTCCCACCGCTGGCCCAGGGTATCCCTCTACTCACCCACACCCCCTGTTATTCTATGGCGACGGCAGCCTCACGCCGCAGCCGAACCAGTGAACCCTCGTACTCCTCTCCGCGTGGGCATCCACTGCCACGTCTTCCCCGGCTCTGCGTCGTCCCCTTCCTAGGCCTCGCCGTCGTCCACCGCCTTGGTGCTCTCGGCGCGGCGTAGTCAATGTGGTCAACGACCGACTTCCATCGGAAGAGTAATGTACGTGGAGAGGCTGACAGCTGGGTCCATGGCCACAGCCCAGTTTTTTTGTAATTTGCCAAGTAAGTCGCTTTGTCAGGCCTGTTGGGCTGTAAATCTTTCAAGACGAGGAGAGTGGCCTATCAGTAATGAGAAATGGGTTGTACATTTTTAAAGCACATCAAACCGGCAATTAGTTTCAAATATCTTTTTTTCATTTCGAGATTTTAAATTACATTAATTTTTATGCGTGGAGAATTTGTTGGATTTTATATTGATATACATTTATTTTCAAATAGTTTGAATGTGAGTCGAAATTTCGGGATTAAAAACAGTTCGGACCACACCGAAATATGCAAAATTTCGTACTATAATTTTTTAACCGTGACCACAATATGGGTTGTAATGCTAACAAAAAGAATATGGGCTCCAAAAAACCTTAAGAATTAGCAAATGGGCTGTAAATTATTAGAAATAATGGCAGATGGGATGTATGCTGTTTTCCACAGATTTGAGGCTTTCCTAAAAAAGGTTGACACACAAGCAGTGACTGTTGGATGTCCATCAAATGACCGTCGTGCTTCTTCAATCTCTGCTCTTCCTGCTCTAGCCGCTCAAACAAGCGCCGGCGGGACTGCCTGCTCCCTCCTCCCTGCGGCCGACTGTGCTGCCACGCAGGCCTCACCGCCCCACCGTACTCCCATCGCTGGCCTAGCCATCCCTCTACTCACCCACACCTGCTGTTATTCTCCGGCGACGCAGACGAACCAGTAAACCCTCATATAGTCGTACTCCCCTCCGCGTGGGAAACAACTGCCGAGTCTTCCCTGCCTCCTTGTCGTTCCCTTCCTAGGCCTCGCCGTCGTCCACCGCCCTAGTGCTCTCGGCGCGACCTGGTCAACATGGTCAACGGCCGACATGCATCTGAAGTGGACTGTACGTGGAGAGGCCGACAGCTGGGTCCATGGCCGCACGCAAGGAAATGCCTCCATATTACGCGCAAAATAATGATTCCTCCACTTGACATCATGGACCCACCGAAAGGGCCTCTGTATTTCGCGAAAAAATGTTACCGCCGCTGACAGCTCAGACCCACCAGCTATATCTTTGCACACAAGGAAGTGCCTCCGTATTACGCACAAAAAAATGAAGACTCCCCCTGTTAGCTGGGACCCAGTATAGTGGCAGGCTGACTTGTGGGCCTACTAAGTTGACGGGGACGGAGGGCTTTGTCAACTTAGTCAATTTGCATGATTCTAGCTCCAGTGACCGTACGATGTCCATCCAACGGCCGTAGTGCTTCTTCAACCTCTGGTCTTCTTGCTCCAGCCGCCCAAACCAGCGCCGGTCGTGCCTCGTGCTCCTCCCTCCCGTGGCCGGCTGCGATGCGGCAGAGGCCTCACCGCCCCCTACTACTCCCACCACTGGCCAGGCCATTCCTCTACTCACCCACACCCCCTATTATTCTGCGGCGACGGCAGCCTCACACTGCAGCGAACCAGTGAACCCTCATACTCCTCTACGCGTGGGCATCTATTGTCGCGTCTTCCCCAGCTCCGCGTCATCCCCTTCCTAGGCCTCGCCGTCGTCCACCGCCCTGGTGCTCTCGGCGCGGCGTGGTAAACATGGTCAAGGAACGCCTTCCATCGGACGTGGAGTGTACGCGGAGAGGCTGACAGCTGGGTCCACGGCCGCAGCAAGGAAGTGCCTCCTTATTACATGCAAAAAAATTATTCCTCCACCTAACAGCGGGGACCCACCGGACGGGCCACCGTATTTCGTGAAAAAATGTTTCCCCCTGACTGCTAGGACCCACCAGCTACACCTTCGCACACAAGGAAATGCGTCCAGGCAAAAAAAACAAAACGATTCACCTCCTTGACTGCTGGGACCCACCAGCTACATCTTCGCACGCAAGGAAGTGCCTGACAGTCGAGACCCACCTGGTCGAAGCATACGTAGCGTTGTCATTCTGGTCGCGAACGTGTACGTACATATATACTGGTGGATGTAGAGGCGTGCACGTGTCGTAGTAGAGGCGCGCACGTAGCATGTACATGTACGTACAGCGGCCAGGGTGCAAGAAATAAAATACGGCCGCGTACGTACATACGGGCAGGGTCTCAAACGCCTACTCGCACATACGTACGGCGGGGGCTCGTGTACATGGCTGGATCGGAACGGAGAAACAGCATCGTCGTCGTGTTCATGGGGAGGCAACGCAATGCGGCGTGTTCATGGGGAGGCAACGGAATGCGTCGTGTTCATGGGGAGGCAACGGAATACGTCGTGTTCATCGGGAGGCAACGGAACGCGTGGGAGACAACCGGCTGGGTCGGAACCGAATGCGTGGTCGTGTTCATCGGGAGGGCTTGGACGGAATAGGCGATGGAAACGAGGCCTGGCGTACCACAGAACAGAGGAAACGGCCTTGTGTTCGACCGGCCACGTTCGAAACTGGATCCTGTTCATCGGGACGGGTCTGGCGTACCGCAAAACGGAGGAAATGGACCTCCTACGGTCGAAACGGGGGTCCTGTTGATCGGGAGGGGTGTGGCGTACCGCAAAACGGACGAAACGGACTTGTGTTGGAGCGCTACGGTCGAAACGGGGGTCCTGTTCATCGGGAGGGGTGTGGCGTACCGCAAAACGGGACTCCACGGGATATTGTTCATCTCCAGCATCGACCTCCTTCAGCCTCCACGGGCTCCTATTCATCCAGCCTCCACCCGCGCTACTCCACCGGCTACTATTCAACCACCCCTCCACCGTCTACTGTTCATCCAGCCCTCCACACCATGGGGTCCTATTCAACCACCCCTCCACGGGCACCCCTCCACCGTCTACTGTCCATCCAGCCCTCCACACCACGGGGTCCTGTTCAACCACCCCTCCATGGGCACCCCTCCACCGTCTACTGTTCATCCAGCCCTCCACACCACGGGGTCCTGTTCATCCACCCCTCCATGGGCACCCCTCCACTGTCTACTGTTCATCCAGCCATCCACGGGCACCCCTCCACCGTCTACTGTTCATCCAGCCCTCCACTACACCACGGGGTCCTGTTCATCTAGAGGCAACGCCACCGCTCACTTTTCATCCAACCCCCCCTCCCCCCTGCAACGCTCACAATCATCCTAGAGGCAGCATCGATCGTCTTCAGTTAGTAGCAGTAGCGAAGGAATCGCTCGATGGGGTTCAGTTAACAGCCATCGATCGATCGCTCGGGTTCAGTAACGCATAGCCTGCAGTGCAATCGCTCGGGTTCAGTTAGAGCCCAACGCCTCGCTCGGGTTCAGTTAGAGCCAACGCCGCGCACACACGTGCGTACGTATACAAGAGAAATGTGCATCGCTCGGCCCCCGACCTCCCACCGTAACCGGGAACTCCCCGAAATTTTCCTCCCCTCGCTTCTACCGTGGTTTTTTCCGTCACGGACGGCCCAAAGAATGCCATGCAGCTGCGTCTCCGGCCCGCCCAGGATGAAAAGCCCATTTTATGTCATGATTTTTTGTCATAGAAGTAGGAGCCCACCACATCTATGATGATACCGGGTTTTGTCACAATTATCGTCATAGAAGTGTCATATGTATGGCAGAAAAAAAATTCGTTCGGCCCAAAATGTCACGGATGTGTCTTTTTTTGTAGTGTCAAATTCTACTTTCCTCCCACTCACTTCTTTCGAGAGAAACTCCTTCTCTAGAAAGGATCCAAATTTAGCAACAAAAGTCTTGCCTTCAGATCTGTGATAGAAGGTGTACCCAACAGTTTCCTTTGGGTATCCTATGAAGACACATTTCTCCGATTTGGGTTTGAGCTTATCAGGTTGAAGCTTTTTCACATAAGCATCGCAGCCCCAAACTTTAAGAAACGACAACTTTGGTTTCTTGCCAAACCACAGTTCATAAGGCATCGTCTCAACGGATTTCAATGGTGCCCTATTTAACATGAATGCAGCCATCTCTAAAGCATAACCCCAAAATGATAGCGGTAAATCAGTAAGAGACATCATAGATCGCACCATATCTAGTAAAGTACGATTACGACGTTCGGACACACCATTACGCTATGGTGTTCCGGGTGGCGTGAGTTGCGAAACTTTCTGCATTGTTTCAAATGTAGACCAAACTCATAACTCAAATATTCTCCTCCACGATCAGATCGTAGAAACTTTATTTTCTTGTTACGATGATTTTCCACTTCACTCTAAAATTCTTTGAACTTTTCAAATGTTTCAGACTTATGTTTCATTAAGTAGATATACACATGTCTGCTTAAATCATCTGTGAAGGTGAGAAAATAA